>NW_028249377.1:0-24836 GCF_964263255.1 Lissotriton vulgaris
TTCTACCGATGTCAAGCGTAGTTCACGAGGCTCCTGTTGTTTCCTTCTTGATGATGCTAGGTCCCAACCCCCTTATGGATCAACCTGCAGATCAAGGAAGTTGCACTTAAACTGACTGACTGGCCCAAAAGGGAAAGGGGAAGTGGATTGAGAAACAAGAGATAAAACACAACACTGGAGCTCTTCTTTGCGGAGCCTTCTATCGAGTTTCTCTTTGAGGTGATCAGGACTTCGTGTTCTGACTCAGGAAATATCTTTAGCTGTGCCTACATTTATAACAGGTATTAGAATCTGCATTTATGAATTACTCCTGTTCAAACTTGACTCTAAAGAATTAACAGTACATACCAGATGATTATAAGCCCATTCAAACACCTCTGCAATTGCTAACGGCTAGGATTCTGGTTACTGTCATAAAACAAACAGGAATATATATATATCACAATATGGTTCGAAGAAATAAACTGCAATAAGAAGTGTACATATGATTGGTTAGTTAACTGGTTAGTGAACAACGAGTTTAATGTCACTCTTTGAACTGTTCCTACCTTACAATTGCTCTTGGTGATCCTAAAATTGGATTCTAAAAGAGAGAAGCAGAAAGAACAACCTGCCTACTTACTTGTTACACACTTGTTATCAGCTTTTTGTTCAAGGACTCATAAATTCTGTGTCCTATTTAAATCAAAGCTAAACAATGTACCTAAATAATAATAACAGACTTAAGACTTTCAAACAATAGCCACAATGTTTCTGTAAATATTTCCAATAACAAGTTTGCTTTCTTTCTTCTTACAATGTCCTCAGCGCTTTTGGTTTTACCATTGTTTGTTCTTTGTCTCTAGACCGATAGCGCTTGATTTAATCAATGTTTATTCGCTGACTCGATGATTAAGGTTTTGCGTTGCCAAGATACTAATCTGTCTTACTTTTTAATCCGGAAGCCGTAGATCGTCATCAAGGAAACCGGAAAGAAAACCTCACCGGAATCAGGAAGTGAAGCGATGTCAGAAGAATCGGGAGCCAAAGCCGAAGAAGACTCACTGCCGAGGACTCCCAATGCAGGTAAGGAGAAGGGTGCAGGAGACTAGGGATGTGGGAAATCAGGAACTGATCCGGAGACTGGGTAATACGCATGAAAGGCGGGAGGTTCAAACACTGCCAAACAGGAGCTCACGCGAAGACGCCGAGTCATAAAGCGAAGCGTCTCTGTGAGCGGGAGCAGGTTTTTATAGTCTTTGCAGGTCGGGCGTTGTCTCTAGATTCACGTGTAAACCAAAGCGGTTAAAACATGTGTTGCGAATGTCTGAATGGGATTTTCTGTACAACGGCAGTTTTTCTAACAAACACTGGCAATCCAAACAGTTATTCGAAAACAAGCATTGACAATACAAATTCTGGTAATACTATGCTACATTACAGTAATATTTAAAGATGTTCTGAGCCTGATTGAACACTATGTCGATTACTATTTGATCTAAATCAATATCAGTGCCATTCAATATCAATGCTGAGCATTACTAACTTACTGAGCATGTGTTCCCATAACAACCGAGGCAGAAGATGGCTGCCAACACTTCCTGGTTTGGAGTGTTGACAGACAGTTGACAGCCAATCAGCATGCAGCTTGTGCTCGTGCTTGTAATCATACGTTGTACGGTACGCTTACCGTACGCGTACGGCACTTCATCTATAGTTATATCTATGATTTACTTTTGATTTTCTCTCGATCTACTGAACAAATTTACACCTTTTAACAAAAAGCATAATCTGTGAACCAAACTCTACCTTTTTGCCAAATTTTGTGTCATTCCGTCCAGCAGTTCAGGCTGTAGCCTCCCCTAAAGAACCCTATGGAAAATTGCATCGGGAAAAGAAGTTTTGGGATCCCCCTTTTTTCTCAGCCCAGGCTTCACAAATCACCCCAAAACTTTTTAGGGAAGGAGCGGAGCGGAGCAGGCCATGCTCTTGGAGAATTTCACGAAGATTCGTCGACCGGCGCCAAAGTTATTCAAAATAGAATGTTGCGGATTTCCTATGGAAACTAGGTCCTAACTATAACTACCTACTGGCGACCGCCAGTAGGTAATACATGTATATATATATATATATATATACATATGCACCAGCAATTCCAACCACTTCCGTTTGGACGGCGAAGCAGGAACTCAGACCGACCATGATCATGGAGTTCACAGAATTTTGCCTAACCAACAATATTTTCCTTTTGAGGACCAGCTGTATATACAAACATCAGGGACGGCGATGGGTACCTGCTTCGCTCCCAGCTATGCGAACTTGTTCGTTGGCTGGTGGGAGGAGCAGGTACCCAGGAGCTGCACAGCAGGCACAGACACAGGGCATGTAAAATGCTGGCATTGTTATATTGACGATTTGTTTATTGTGTGGGATGGAGGAATGGACTCAGCAGAAGAATTTATTAAAATTCTTAACAGCAATGACCTCAATCTACATTTCTCGGGCTCGGTCAGTCCGGTGGCAGCGGAGTACCTAGACCTGAAGGTGTATATTGAGAGTAACCAACTGCATACCACCCTGTACAGAAAGGATACTGCTGGCAATTCGACACTCTTTGCCAGCAGTAGCCATCCCACCCAGCTAAAGAACAGCATACCCTACGGAGAGCTATTAAGAATCCGCAGGAACTGCTCAAAGGACTCCGATTTTGAGGCGGCTGCTTCAGAATGTATAACAAAATTTTCCATGAGGGGTTATGGTAATACCTTACTAAAAGACACCTTGAAGAAGGTAAGGAAGATGCAAAGATCTCAACTCTTGGCAATTGACGATCCTATTGTGGGCAGGAATAGAAAATCAAGCAAGAAAAACTGCAAATTCAGAATCATTACTCCATACTCCAAGGGAGCAAAAGATCTGAAAGCCATGCTTAATAAGAACTGGCACATCTTGAAAATGGCCAATGTACTCGCGGATGACCTACCTGCTCATCCCTTAATCACTTTCAGCAGGGCCAGGTCCCTCAGTGACATGCTTGTCTCGAGTCATCTAGACAAACCAACACCTAAAACTAATTCCTTGAAGCGAATGGCGGGCTTCTTCCCTTGCGGCCACTGCAAGGCTTGTAGTGGTAGCAGACGGGTGTTATCATATGATATACCTGACACCGGTAACAAAGTTCCCGATTAAGCACATTATTACGTGCAGCTCCCAGTTTGTAGTTTATTGTCTAGTCTGCCCGTGTGGCTTACGCTACATAGGCAGTACTATCAAGGAACTCAAACTGAGGATTCTGGAGCACCAACGGGCAATCGAGAAGGTAGACATCACATATCCGGTTGCCCGGCATTTTGCAGAGGAGCACGGTAAAGATCGCAAACTACTCCGATTTTTTGGATTGGACATTGTTCCACCCAATATAAGAGGAGGTGACAGGTTAAGGAGACTCCGCAGACTTGAGTCCAGATATATTGTAGATCTTTCCACCAAACACCCGGGAGGACTAAATAGCGGTGAGGAATTAGCATGTCATCTGGGAAAATAAGACTATAGGAATAAGAAATACTCTTAGGAGGTCTAGTACATTAACTGTCAGCCCAGCAATAATGTGTACACCTTGTCTATAGTACTTTAACCGGCTCACTGTAAATACCGTATTTCCCTAGCCTTGATCTTGATTTTGATTTTGATTTTGAATTTGATTATGATTTTGTCTGTGATACCCCTTTGCAGATTATGACAGGCTACCAGAGGTATGTAAATATCAGATATGTATATGATAATATGTGTACATATATGAATATAATTAGCCAGTGTGGAAACATGACCTGATGTGAGAGGTCTCCTGTGATCATAATTCATCACCAGAGGTCATTTGATATCAGAAGGGACTGTACTTCATACCAGTCATATTATGATTTCCGATGTATACACTAGTATCCAGAATCGACTAAAATCTAAGTTCTAGGAGCTTCCCTCTGGCCAACTTAGTTTCACTGCTTATACATACATACCCCGGATGTTGCCTTTCTTTTCTTCTTCTTTTTTCCTTTGTTAGCCTATGGTTTTGAATAAGTATGTCATGAGTGATGTCACTGACCATGTCATGAGTGATGTAATATGTGATGTCATCAGCAGTGCATTACACGCGCAAGTTATAGTGAGTCCAACTAACTATAACGTGGAATTTCATTAGTTTTATGTCAGTAAAATTTCCAGCTAACTATAACTGGTGTCAAACCTATGGTTTTTTCAGTGAATTTTATAGGTTTTTCAAATGCTACTTCCTAACTATAACGTGTGTAAAACCTATGTTTTTTTCAGTGAATTTCATAGTTTTTTTTAATGCTAGTTCCTAAGTATGTAATCACGTTCGTAACTAGATAGTGTCACCGCCTACACGTCCTGAGAAGCGCATGTAAAGTCATGTGACTTGAAAACAAGACTTCCAATTGGTTCTTAGTAGTTTCTGTTCTGAAATTTACACGAAGCACTCCACCCACTTTCCTCACAATCTTTTCTACTCTCAAGAGACAACAACGTCGAGCATCTTCCGGAAAAGTTTGCTGAAATGGCTGCCGTTCTGCATTCATCTTCCGAATCAGAAGGAAATGAGCGACCACCGTTAAGAAGAAAAAAGGAATCTTTCATTTGGCAATTTTTTACTTATCCTGAAGATCAAAAGAAAGTGAATGCGCCAAAAGTAACCTGCACGATATGCAATTCGGAGCTCTCAAGGGGAAATCCAAATAAAAAATATTCCTTTTCTATACATACCATGCAGCGGCATGTTAAACAAAGGCACCCTGAGAATTATGCAAAAGCATCGACAAGAGCCCTGGCCACGCTATTACCATCAGAGGTGGACAGCACATCTTCTGGTGGAGGACCTGTATCTCCATCGAGTGCTGAGATGGACTTGAGACCATATCCTGCGAAGGTACATATGAAATGCAACCAGTGTGCAGAAATTCTTTTGTATGGAGAGCAGAGCCTTGTTCTTATTAAACTCAAAATTGAAAGTCATAAATGCCCCAAGAAAAAATAAATTTCTTCACTTCATTTTCATACTATTACATACTGAAAAATGTAGTACAAACTTTAAGAAATCGAAAGCATCATACGATTTGTTTCCAAGAAAAAAAAAAAAAAAATAAAAGTTCTTTTCAGAACTAACTATTTCTACCAAAACATGCTCCAAGAGCATCTTATGACATGTTTTTTCGCCGCTTCATTGTAGTGCGTGACCGGGTGCGCGCACCCTCCTATCGCGTACATGTGAAGTCATGTGACTTCTAAACAACACTTCTAATTGGTTCTTGGTAGTTTCTATTCTGGAATTTACACGCAGCACTCCACCCACGTCCATCACTTTCTTTTCTACTCTCAAGAGAGAACAACGTCGAACATCTTCCCGAAGACTTCGCTACAATGGCTACCGTTCCGCATTTATCTTCCGAATCTGAAGGAAATGAGCGACCACCTTTGACAAGAAAAACGGAGGCCACGCTATTACCATCAGAAGTAATCAGCACATCTTCCGGTGGACGACCTGTATCTCCATCGAGTGCTGAGATGGACTTGAAACCATATCTGGCGAACGTGCACATGAAATGCACGAACTGTGGAGAACTTCTTGTATACGGAGAGCAAAGCTTTACTCTAATTAAACACACAATTGAGAGTCATAAATGCTCCAAGAAAAGTTAAATTTCTTCACTTTATTTGGATAGTATGACATACTGAAAAATGTCGTAGCAACTTTAAGAAATCAAAAGCATCAAAACACTTGTTTCCAAAAAAAAAAAAAAAAAAAGTTCTTTTCAGAACTAACTCTTTCCACCAAAACATGCTCCAAGAGCATATTATAAGATGTTTTTTCGCCGCTTTATTTTAGTGCGAGACCGGGTGCGCGCACCCTTCTATCGCGTACAGGACCTGACACTTGCATGTGAAGTCATGTGACTTCTAAACGAAACTTATAATTGGTTCTTGGTAGTTTCTATTCTGGAATTTACACGCAGCACTCCACCCACTTCCATCACTTTCTTTTCTACTCTCAAGAGACAACAACGTCGAACATCTTCCCGAAGACTTGAAGGACTGGGTTCTTTAAGACCCAGCGGTGCCAGGGGACAACACCTGAAACCTTCGTGGGTAACCTGCTCCGGCGTACGAATGACAGAGACACGGGACACTTCCTTCGGCGTCAAAGATTCAAGGTTTATTTACTGCAGGGAACACAGAAGTCACGACAAGTACACACGTGCAACTTGGGGAGACTGCTTCAAATTGGTTCTGTGGATCGCTCCTTTTATACAGAATTTACCCATAGGACAACATGATACACAAAGGTTTACAACCCGGTTCCCACAATTATCCCCCAGAGGGGTCGCTTTGGTCACTTTGATACACACAAGGTCCGGAACATAAGTGCGGAAACATTTGGCGGTTCCCAACTGTAAAAACCCATCTTCCCAACATTAGTGCATTCCAATCGGTAGTAAAACAGATCGAAATAGGAACAAAGACGGGTGCAGAGGAAGATGGAGACAGTGGGGAGATCAGAAAGGGTGTAAAAGGGGAGGTATCGGGAAACACGAGATACAGGCATCAAAGGGACGTGCCTAATGAGATGCACGGCTGAGACAATAAACCGGCACGGCAGGATGAGCCTCGAGCGGGGCCATCTGCCTTACAGTATCATCCCCCTCGTCATAAAGACACTTACAAAGAACATGTGTCTTCCGCAAATATCTTGGGAGTCCCAGGGTCGTGAAGCGGACGACGTCCGTTCGCTGGCTACTTGAGGGCAAGAGACAAAAATGGATGCCGTATCTAAGATGGAACCCGTGGGTACAGATGAAAAACCCACATAGCAAACTAACGGTTTAAGTTAGCACAGCGAAACTGCGCACAATTAATAAACTCGTCATTTGCGGTTCGTAGATACCAGACTCGACCATATTCGTACGAGTTGAAAACACCACTTACAATTGTCACGGAACCTCAGACGCTCCTTTTGCCCTCATGTAGGCAAGCACTAGTCGGAATCATATTCGATATTCATCAGACCATCGAGATGTTGCTGTAGCATAGCTCTGTCCAACCGAGTCCCCTTGGTAACAGGTGGCTGTCTCATACACGTTGTAGCACAGAGGCCACATAAGGCAGGACCGCACTGCACACAAAGGCAACACGTGAACAGAAACGCTACAACGACTCAGATGATCATCAGAATCTTCCAACCCCAAGTCGACATCAGGCCCCAAAACCATCCAAGTGGCGTCCAATCCCCTACATCCACTTGTATGGATTCGGAGATCTTATGCAACTTCGAGATGGCTTGATAGACAGTCGGAGCATTATCAGGAATGAAAATACAGCAGCTCGAATGGATCACCTTACATACCCCACCTCGATCTGCTAAGATCACGTCTAAAACCATACGGTTTTGTAACGTCATAAGTCTATCCGCCTGGAGTTCTGTGGTGATATTACCAAGGGCACTGGCAGTAATATTAGCTGTCGATTCTACCACTCGAGTCAACTGTCTCAGGTTCCTACTATTAACCATAGGTCCCCAAAACGGGGGGAAACCCTTGAAAAAGTCTCCTGCCTCTTGACCGGCAGTATCCTCTTCGCTAATTACGCCTCTCGCAACTCTAGTCTTGTGATAATCTGCATCTACAGTAAACGTCGGAGGCAACAAGTTTGCGATAAAACATGAGCCCATGAAGTCAGAGGGCAACCATGCATACGCCCGATCATGACAGATAAAGTATGTACCCTTGGCAGCCAAAAACACAGGGGACGAGACCATCGGCAGAATGTAATTTTCAGTGCAAGCACTCTCTCCAAGTCGGGCTTTCGATCTTCGGCCACGACCTATTAGACAAAAATTACCAATGTGGGGTACGACCCATATCGGAGGCGAGCTTTTAAGCTGTTTTTCACTAGTGAACACACTATACTCGCCTCTACTTAGGACCCTGTAGGCTTGTACCTCTTCTTCAGGAATAAGCGAGGGATCATAGATATCGCTATCTAAGTCTTCAATTGCTATAGACAAAGGTTTCTGATACGAGGTAGGACCAGAGTAGGGGGAACGTGGTTCTCGAATGGGGTGGAAACCCAGTGCGCTTCGAAACATTGTTTGAAATGCTCGAGCAGACCCTTGGGAACTATACGGTAACACCAGATATGGAATTCCCTTATCTGTAGTGTGCGGCATCAACCCACACACCCAACAATTAGTAGTGTTAACCACTAACTGATGCTGGTGAAGGAGCTGAATAAAGGAATTATTGCGGAATTCTGCACGTCTAGCCTGCTCGTGTTCAGGTAAGATATGAAAAGAATGAGGAGAAACAGTGGAGGTGAGTTTAGGGTCAGGGGTAGGAGTAGGTATGGCAGAAGGTAAGAAGTAAGACATCGTGTAATACACCCCACCCGCCAATAATGCAGAAACAGTCAAAAACAATACGAATATTTGGAACATAAAACATTTGGTACGACTGAGTTGCTGCAGCTTGAATCTTTGCTCTTGAGCTTCTTCCAAGTCCATCAGCTTCGAAAATGCCATCCCCTATGACCGTCCGCAACGTTTCTTGACGCACTTCGTTCTGTGTAGCAATAGTCAATCCCTAGGAGTTCCCAGGAACCGACGGTCTTTAACCTAGTGTCAAGACCTACTAACCAGAAGGAAGTACGCGCGCGGCCCTACGGTCTTTATTTCACAAATATATATATGCGAACACAATGTTTCTCAGCTGTGGAAGCAAAAAGTGTAAGGAACGGAACTCAATAAATATATACAAAAATAATTACAGTGATATGAGTGTTCAAACTGATCGTGGAAAACGGGATAATTCACTTGTCAAGGGACAGAACAGGATCTTTTATTAGTCTTTAGTGCTGGATCGCAAAAAGTATCGGGTTTTCCCAGGACGTGTCTGTTCGTCAAACAAAGGATCCGTTGAAGAGACAGCGTTCTGTTGATCAGTTGAATGTTCTGGTCTTGAGTCTTTTGATGACAAATGTTCAACAGTGTCTTTTTGCTGCACTGAGGATTCTCCGACAGGTTGTGCGTCACTGAAAGGTACAAACGCCGGCAATCCTTCGGTTTCAGTTGATGCAATGCCTCTCCTCACCCACGAGTCTGCCGGCAACGGAATAGGGACCTTTTTGGTGTGGGTGGCGTGCACCCAATTCTTCCGTCCCTCAAGACGAACTGCAGTTCTCGTGGCAAGGAGGACCTGGTAGGGTCCAGTGAACCTGGGATCCAAATTGTTCTTGCGCGAAAAGTTTCGCGTTACCACCCAATCTCCGGGCTGGAGCTGGTGGCCTGGACCCTCCGTCTGCGTTGGCAATGCTTTGTGAACCTGTTGGTGAATTAACCTCAGTTTAGCAGTCAAGTCATGAAGATAATCGATCAACATTGGATACTCAAGATCACAGAACACACCTGGCCTAGGAACCCCCCAAACATTCGCAGGACGACCGAACACTATTTCGTAGGGACTAAGCCCTACTCGGGAGTGTACAGTCGCCCTAGTCGACAGTAATGCTAAGGGTAAAGCGTCAGGCCACGAGAGACCAGTCGTAGCCTGAATCTTTGCTAGCTTTAGTTTAAGGGTGCCGTTATACCCTTCAACCAAACCAGCTGACTGGGGATGATTGGCGCTATGGAATTTCTGATTAATTCCAAGGCCCTTACACACACTCTTCATCACACTCCCCACAAACTCACTTCCGTTATCTGACCACACAACTCTAGGCATTCCGTACCAAGGAAAGTATTCCTTCAGTAGGATTTTCGCAGTGGACAAAGCAGTATTGTCTTTGAGAGGATAGGCCTCGATCCATCGGGAGAATGCGCAAACCACAACTAAAACGTATTTCAGGTTATTGCATCGCTCCTTATGGATGAAGTCCAATTGAATCACCTCAAAGGGACATGAAGGAGGAGCAAAACTGCCAGGAGGAGTTGGGGTTCCCTTACCAGGATTGTACAACATACACACCATACAATTCTTAACCAAGCGTTCAGCACATTTCGTAATACCATCATTCTTCCACACAGGAGACAGCAATTTACAAATACCTTTCGCACTAATATGTGCTAACCCATGCGCCATAGTCACAACAGCTAGCACATACGCATCAGGCAACATCCATCTTTTCTGATCCGATAAGTCAATCCAACAACCATTCGCATCCAACTTTCCCGTACTTTCTTTCCCCTTCGTCTTTTCAGTCTCGGTGGCCTCATTCTGAATTGCTTTCACACTCTCGATAGTGTCCTCACACATACTCGATTCTGTAGGCCACCTAACCGAACTCGTCACATACATTCGAGTGCTAAGGTTCCGTGCAGTCTCCTTAGCAGTCTCATCCGCAAAAGCATTACCACGACCAACATCATCCGTCACCTTACGATGCACACTACATTTGACAATCGCCACTTGCTTAGGCAATGTAAGTGCATCCACAAGATCATTCACAAGCTGGCCATGCTGAATCTTCGTACCATGCGATGTTAGAAAACCTCTCTCTCTCCACAACCGTCCAAAACTATGTGCGACGCCAAAGGCATATTGGCTGTCGGTAAACACATTCACACGTTTCCCTTTCGCTAACACACACGCTCTAGTGAGAGCGATCAGCTCTGCGGCTTGGGCAGAATTCTGATTTAATCTCGCAGTCTCAACAACAGTATTCAATGTTACAACAGCATAAGCAGTAGTCACATCGCCATTCGGCAACTTGAAACATGAACCATCCACATACAGTGTTCCATCTGGGTCTTCCAATGGGGTGTTTTTAAGGTCCACTCGACCTTTTGTTTCCTCCTCTGTCCTCAAATAACAATCGTGATCTGTAATTTCATCTGACTCTGAGCTAATTGGTAACAAGGTTGCCGGGTTCAGAACATTACAACGTTTTATTTGAATGTGGCTTGCCAACAGCGTCAACTCGTACCCAGACAACCTCGCACTCGTCAAGTGCTGAGTTTTCGTACGATTCAAAAGAGTGTCGACTGCGTGCGGAACCATCACCGTAAGCATATTATCCATGACCAATCCTGCTGATTGTCGGATGGAGACCGCGGCTGCCGCCGTTGCTCGTAAACAACTCGGCAATGCTCTAGCTACCTGGTCCAAGGTCGAGGAAAAATATGCACATGGACGTTGCTTACCACCAAAAGGTTGCGTTAAGACACTCAACGCACAACCTTCCCTCTCGTGAACATATAATGTAAACCGCTTGCTATAGTCAGGAGTACCTAACACAGGAGCCGAACACAATGAATCACGTAATTCAGAAAAACTTTTCTGACATTCTTCTGTCCATGGTAAAGGAGTCGAAACATCCTTGCACGTAAGAGCTACCAATGGTTTCGCTAGTAATGAAAAATTTGGAATCCATTGCCTGCAGTATGACGTGATACCTAGAAATGCACGCACATCTCTTTGGGTTGTTGGCACAGCCATTCGCGCAATTGCTGCAATTCTATCTGGGGTCAACCGTCTTCCCTCCTTTGACAATAAGTGACCTAGATAGGTTACTTCTTGACAACAATATTGGAGCTTAGAAGGTGACACCTTGTGATTTAACTCGCAGAGATGTTGCAGCAACGACACCGTAGCAATTTTGCAAATGTCCTGAGTATCTGCAGCCACCAATAGGTCATCGACGTATTGGATTAAGGCCGCACCAGCCGGCAACTTAAACGCATCCAGTTGACCCTTCAAGGCTTGACTGTAAATCGATGGACTTTCACAGTAGCCCTGAGGAGCGCGTTTAAACCGGAAGCTACGTCCACCAAGAGAGAAACCGAAAAGGTCTCTACTCTCTTCTGCAATGGGAATGCTGAAGAACGCATTCTTCAAGTCAATCACCGAAAACCACGATGCAGAAGCTGGAATCAGAGTCAATAATGCCGTGATGTCAGGCACAACGGGGAACTGAGGAATCACAATTTTATTCACCTCCCGTAAATCGATAACAAAACGATAAACAGGTGGTTTCGAAGGATCAGTACGTTTTAGAATGGGCAGTACAGGGCTGTTGCACACGTTTCCCCGTGTTTCCTCAATAACGTCTTTCTCGATCAAATCATAGATAATCGCTAACAATGCTCGTTCACCATCAAGAGAGATACGATATTGGGGAATACGTGGCAATCGCACATTAGATTTCAATTGAACAACATAAGGGGAGATGTCAAGCAGGCCCACATCATTGGGACCTGTTGCCCACAAAGATGCAGGAAGAGAACTCAATTCCGGTGGAAGCTTATCGAGAGACAAGTACATGGGAGAGACAACCCTCTCTCCCAGCGTAAGCTTTACACCCGCAGGAGAACAATACAAAGTTGCATACAAACGTTTAAGCAAATCCAGGCCCAAAAGATTTTCACCACAACCAGTAGTCAAAATCAACGGAGCTTCTAGTTCACGAGGCCCAATTGTAAGGGGCAAAGGGCGAGAAACTGGATTGCTAACGGAGGCGCCAGAGAATCCAACGGAAATATTTGTTAAGCCAGACAAAGGTGCGCCAGGGAGTTTCGAATGCTTAATGGAACTTTTCGCTGCACCAGTGTCCAACAGAAAAGGCTCAACGACGCCCGATGTAGCAACTGCGACGTAAGGCCCTCTCTGATCAACCGGAACTGATACTACTCCCTCTCCTTGTCTTCGGCTGTCCTAGTAATTACTGTCGTCAGTTCCCTGATCGACGTAATAATCGCCTACATTGTATTGCGCAGATCGTCCTTGCGATGATCCACGTTGATCAAAACAATTATCGGAATTTGATGAGTTATCTGGGCGATCATTCTGAGCACCACGACCTCTACCACGTGGTGCCTGCTGTGAACCACCACGACCTCCTCTAGACAAATTACCACTATTACGTTAGTTTAGAGCAGGACAATTGAATTTGATATGACCCTCCTGTCGACAATAGGCACATTGATTGTATCCTAATGAAGATCTTTGGGAAGAGGAGTCATTACGAGTTTGTGATCGGTTCGATTGCGGCTGCGATCGATTTTGTTGTGAAGTATTCTGATTCGAACGTGGAGGATAGGCTTGCTGCAACAACACTTTAGTTTTAAGTTCTTTCGTCTTTTTATCAGCACGGTCACTCTCTTCTTTCTCTCTATTCTCATAATACTGTGCCGTAGCCAATATTTGAGCCGAGGTAGAAACGGCCCACGCACTTTCTGAATTCTTCAATTTATTGCTCAAATCGGGCAATAAGTTCGAAACAAATTTATCCACGAACAAGCTTTGACCACCCTCAGTGCTCATATCCTGACCACTATGATCAATGAATGCCTCCTCAAACCTCGTAAAGAAGTCGGAGACACTCTCGTCCTTTTTCTGTTTACAAGCTGACAATTTGTCCCAATTCACCCTCATAGCTGGCATAAGAGTTTTCATGAGCGTTATTATTCTTTGAGGAAGATCAGCAACCAGCTGGTCGGGTTTAGCACCACCAGTCTGTCGGGCATCCGCCGCTACTATGGCAGCCCAAGCACCACCTAATTCATTCGGATGGTTTTCCTGACGAATCTTAGCCCATACCGGTTGCGGTACGACATTGCCAAACAGCATGTCAATATCGGCAAGATTCATTACCGTAGCGTCTACGAGCTGCGATAATTCTTTATAATACCCTGCAGGATTTTTGCGAGGGTCAGGCAAGGATTGCTTCACCTGCAACACTTCTGAGCATTTCCATGGGAGATGTATCCATACTCTCTGGAAGAACCAGGCATCCATACTGGTGGAACTTCTCGCATAGGAAACTGACCAGACTCATCTGGCTGTCTTTCAATATCCTCAACAAACAAGGCTTGAGGTATAGGAGTGGGACGAAAAGATAGCAACCGTTCAACAGCACGTCGAACATTGGTATCCACTATCAGTCCAGTTGAGAACTGAAGCTGTAGATCAGACAAAGCGGTCAGCACCTCGTCAGGTGCGTCGGCCGATATCTGATCACGAAGGACCTTACACATTTCCTCGAACACGAATCTTTGGGTTGGTATATTAAATTGACAGAACGTGTCGAGTACAATACGCGGTGGATTTCTAAGTGGATGCGTCATCCAACCCATCGCCATATTGTATAGTGAAGCGCGTTCCCTGTTACCAGGAAGCTGACTACGTCTCTGAGGACCATCTGAACCAGCGGACCCAAGAACAGGTCCGAGCGAATGGAAGAAACTAGCCGCAAGAGGAGAATTACGACTACGAGTAGAGGGAGAAGTATAGGACACAGGACTAACAAGTGAAGGAGTAGAAACAGAAGCAACAGCAGGAGTTAATAAAGCAGGAGCAGTAGCGGGAGCAGGAGTATGTGGAAGCGGAGGAGCAGTAGGGATAGCAACAGGCAAAGGAGCAGGAACAGTCGGAAGAACGGGTGCAGGTTGAGGAACAGGCAAAGGGAGAATAGGTGCAGGAACAGGTACAGGGGGAATCACAGGAGCTGCGACACCCTGTACATACGGAGGTGGCGATTTCATAAGATAGGACATTAAAGGATCCTCAACTGCTTCTTCCTTCCTTTCCGACTCCGTAGGCAAAGTAGGATAGCACTTATCTATGGTCATACGCTGTAATCTATCAAACACTTCCTTTTCCTTAACCTCCTTATCATGCTGAAATTGCTCTGCTTTCTTTACAATGGCAGCAACACTATCTCTCTGATTTCGTTTAGTCTGTCTGATTTCTTTCTGTCGGGCTTCTTTACGCCACAACCAAAAGGCATCAAACATGGCCGGCCTTGACTTTTTCTCGAACAATTTCGCCTCTAGGTTATCTAAAATCGGGGTCTCAAAGCTACCATGAGGTGGCCAACTAAGGACACCATCCTTCTTTGTATAGCGAATCCAATAATCGTTAAAGGTCATCGGGCCTAGCCCATGTTTACTGTACAGTTCATAAGTCGGAGTTCCAACCGGAGGTATCGGACACGAGTCCTCCAGTCGGGAATCCGCACCACAAGGTCTGAAACAACTAAACAAAGTACTACGACCAGGCATCTTGCACACTAGCCGAGTTTCACAAACTTCAAGGGTTACGGGATTTACCAAGTCCCAGCAAAGAGCAAAAACCCTCGGTTTTTGGCGGCTGCAGTCGTCAAATAACACAACAAAGTACGCTAGCAAGGTGTCACCGACAAAAACACTCACACAGCGTCAACAACAAAAACACTCGCTAAAGTGTCAACAACTAAGGTCTCTGGGAGCGACCCACAAATACTTAACTCAAAGATCGATGGCGTCACCAGGAAGGCCCGTCAGTCGTCTCGCTATACCAAGGTCTACGCCAGGCGCCAAAACAGGTCTACAGTCAGGGCAGCGGTCCGTCGCAGCCGTCAGGAGGCGGGAATCTTCGCGGGAAAAGTCTTCGGGCCACTTGTTTCGACAACAGGATCGATGAAGCGGAGTGCACCTTCCCTCGGAGATTTCACACGAAGTTCCTCACGATCGTCGGGCTTGGACCGGTACCGCTGATGCAGCCCCACGTTGGGCGCCAACTGAAGGACTGGGTTCTTTAAGACCCAGCGGTGCCAGGGGACAACACCTGAAACCTTCGTGGGTAACCTGCTCCGGCGTACGAATGACAGAGACACGGGACACTTCCTTCGGCGTCAAAGATTCAAGGTTTATTTACTGCAGGGAACACAGAAGTCACGACAAGTACAACACGTGCAACTTGGGGAGACTGCTTCAAATTGGTTCTGTGGATCGCTCCTTTTATACAGAATTTACCCATAGGACAACATGATACACAAAGGTTTACAACCCGGTTCCCACAATTATCCCCCAGAGGGGTTGCTTTGGTCACTTTGATACACACAAGGTCCGGAACATAAGTGCGGAAACATTTGGCGGTTCCCAACTGTAAAAACCCATCTTCCCAACATTAGTGCATTCCAATCGGTAGTAAAACAGATCGAAATAGGAACAAAGACAGGTGCAGAGGAAGATGGAGACAGTGGGGAGATCAGAAAGGGTGTAAAAGGGGAGGTATCGGGAAACACGAGATACAGGCATCAAAGGGACATGCCTAATGAGATGCACGGCTGAGACAATAAACCGGCACGGCAGGATGAGCCTCGAGCGGGGCCATCTGCCTTACAGTATCATCCCCCTCGTCATAAAGACACTTACAAAGAACATGTGTCTTCCGCAAATATCTTGGGAGTCCCAGGGTCGCGAAGCGGACGACGTCCGTTCGCTGGCTACTTGAGGGCAAGAGACAAAAATGGATGCCGTATCTAAGATGGAACCCGTGGGTACAGATGAAAAACCCACATAGCAAACTAACGGTGTAAGTTAGCACAGCGAAACTGCGCACAATTAATAAACTCGTCATTTGCGGTTCGTAGATACCAGACTCGACCATATTTGTACGAGTTGAAAACACCACTTACAATTGTCACGGAACCTCAGACTTCGGTACAATGGCTACCGTTCCGCATTCATCTTCCGAATCTGATGAAAATGAGCGACCACCTTTGACAAGAAAAACGGAGGCCACGCTATTACCATCAGAAGTAATCAGCACATCTTCCGGTGGACGACCTGTATCTCCATCGAGTGCTGAAATGGACTTGAAACCATGTCTGGCGAAGGTGCACATAAAATGCAACAACTGTGGAGAACTTCTTGTATACGGAGAGCAAAGCTTTACTCTAATTAAACACAAAATTGAGAGTCATAAATGCTCCAAGAAAAGTTAAATTTCTTCACTTTATTTGGATAGTATAACATACTGAAAAATGTCATAGCAACTTTAAGAAATCAAAAGCATCATAACACTTGTTTCCAAAAAAAAAAAAAAAAGTTATTTTCAGAACTAACTCTTTGTACCAAAACAAGCTTCAAGAGCATATTAGCTGATATTTTCTCGCCGCTTTCTTATAGTGCGCGTACAGGCATCGACACACGCATGTGCAGTCATGTGACTTTAAAACAACACTTCCAATTGGTTCTTACTAGTTTCTATTCTGCAATTTACACGGAACACTCCACCCACTTCCCTAGAAAACCAGTTTATCGAAAAACTTTTAAAGCCTCCTCTTATGAAATATTTGACATCGATCACATAGCAGAGTACTAAATAGCACTATATACACTCCGTCCCTTAATTATAAGAGACTTATTGCTATGTAAAAGCAACTTTTGTTTTCACTCGATAATGTGAAATGCTGAGCCAATTACATAATTTTATTTCACATATATGTTACTATTCTCCTTCGAGCACTAACACCGTAGAAAATACCACCAATAGCGAAAGGGGAGAAGTTAGAGATTGTTTTGCTGCGTAGCTTTTCTCGGGGTGTGCAGTAATGCCCTTAAACGCGAAAAGATATATTTTTTCCCCGAAAAAAAATACGGGGTGCGCGCACCCGGTCGCGCACACCTTTTTACAAGAGTGTGAAAATGGAGATAAATCAGAAGTTTGAGTGCTTAGATATAAGGTGGCTCTGAAAAGAGCCATTGTGTTAATTGAGTGTTTTCTGCATTTATAAGTAAGTACCGATGCAGAGCCTGATGTTGCAGAGGAAGATTCTGTTTCCCTCATTCGTGAAATGAACACCGTCTCTCCTATAGACGTCTTGCATGTGGTATCGCAAGTTGTTGTGGTAAATAGAACCCATGCTATAATCTCTGAGGAAAGCAGAAACAGATTTATTTACATGTCTCCTTGCTTTCTCAAATTGTGCACAATGTTGATTGGACCAATTCCATTTCTGTCTTTGGCATATATTGGAATATACCAAGGCAGATCGAGGAAAAAGTGTCATCAATTGTCGAAAGGTGTCTTTTAGAAGCATTTCCAGACCTACCCCAGTGATTGTGCCTAGATCGTTCCCACCACAGTGCACAATTATAAGGTCTGGTTCTGGGAGATGCATGAAAGTTTTCACCAATGGAATCAATTGGTGACATTTCAATCCTCTTTTGCCAATCCATGTTATGTGTACATTTGGTAAGCCGAGGTTGCAAATTCGTCTGCTTACTGTATATTTTTCACTCCAGTGAATATAACTGTGTCCTATTAGCCAGACCTTCATTTTCAAGGGATTTGTAGTCGTCCTCCGATCGGTTCTGGAAGTGGAATGGTAGTTAGAAGTTGAAATTCTAAATAAAGAAAAAGGCTGGGTGTGGTTTTAAAAATAAAAATGATTGGTTGATTGTAAGAAGTGGAGATTGAACAGTACGTTGCATGTTAATGTTTATGTTAAACGAAAAGTACTATTGGGTGTGAAAAAAAAAGACATGTAACAGAGCTGTGGATTGGCAGGTGTTTCTGGAGGGAAAACAGTGTTGTTACTTTGCTGTAGAACGTTGAGATATGAACTTTTGACCTGTGCCTTCAGTCAGGTGCAGAATGAGGTGTTACCATGGAAACAGCCAGAGATGGCAGTGGGTGATGGGTGACTTTTATGTGACATTGAAAATATTGTGAGGGAGAACCAACTGAAATGTAAATGCTTACGTTACGCGCTCTGCGCCGCGCCCCGGATTGCTTCCGGGAAGCTGCACTTCGTGCCTCGCGCACCGGAGCACTTCCGGGTGCGCTAACGCGGCGCGTCATATGACGGATTACGCAACAACGCGATACGTCGTTGGGGCTTCACCGGAACTGATCGAATTGGTAGTCTACAGTGTTTCTGGATGTTTCAGACTGAAGCTGGCGTCAGCATGAGAGCACCCCGTGGCTACGTCGTGGCCATTCCGCGAGCAATCATGGCAGTCGCTCCCCACCGGAAGTCTGCAGGAGTCGGGGGCCTCGGTGACTCTTGTAGAATCTTCAAGGCTGAGGGGACGCTTTTGGGAATGGGGCTCATGCCCTAGCAGTCAAGCGTCCGAGTTCCAGGGTTGCCCAGAGCCATCCTTGCAGGCCAGGCCCAAGTCTGTGGAGCCGACCGCAATTTCCTGAGCTCCGTGGCAGCCGCCTGTCGCTGTATCGGAAGAGTGGGTGCAATTCAGCCGGATGGCGGGTGAGACGGTGTAATAGCAAGAGCAGGCGTAATTCAGCTGGCCGAGCGAGGCACTGTGCCGCAGGAGCAGGCTGAACTCAGCTGGCCGAGTGAAGCGCTGGGGTGTAGCTAAGAAACCTCCACCTGGTGAGGTGGGAGAGGCTCGTTCGCGCCGCCTCTCCCTTCCAGTGCACCCCACGCCGTCTCCTGGCGCAGGTATATGTGATGGTCGGACCAGGGCACCGCAGGACGTGTCTTCAGGTCAAACGGATTGTGGGACAAGGTCCAGAATGGAAGAGGCATCAAAAGGCAAGAAGTTCCGCCTGACCCCGGGAGCCGGCCGCCTATGTCGGGGGCGATCTCAGTCCATACCAGGGGAAAAATACTTGGGGAGGGGGCAGGAGCCAAGCGCCCCCTCCGAGTCCGCGTTTCTTGGACCCTGAAGTATGGCACTCAACATCCAGAACTTATGACATTTGTGCAAGGAAGGGACATCGAAGCCTCTCAGGGACCAAGTATATCCAGAGTCCTTCCTACAGAAGGTGGTGGGGGTGGCGGCATTAGCAAGGCATCCCCCCACACAACTTGTCGGACCCTGAAGTATGGCACCCAACATCCAGAACTTATGACATTTGTGCAAGGCAGGGACATCGAAGCCTCTCAGGGACCAAGCATATCCAGAGTCCTTCCTACAGAAGGTGGTGGGGGTGGCGGCATTAGCAAGGCATCCCCCCACACAACTTGTCGGACATGACCTCTGGATGTACTGGGTGTTCAATTTCAGAATTGAAACTACTAAGAAGCAATTAGAAGTGTTGTTTTCATGTTGCAGTAGGCTGCCATGTAAATAGTTATTTATTAAAATGTTTTATCCTGTTACTTTGCTGGTGTGTTGTATATATTTATAATATTTGCATAGTGTTTGTCGTTATTTTGGGCGGGGTGGGCGGCGGAGCCGAGCTGTCTTGCAGCCATCATGGCGTCGAGCTCGGTTCCTCTCTCTAGTTTCATGTTTTTTCTAACGATTTATATGTTATAGTTTGCTAGCACGATACAGCGGATAGTCCGCATTTTATATATATCTCCTTTTTATTAGGGGGGTCCTCCGGTGGAGTCGACGATCTACCTCTAATAAACGGTCCGGGTTGAACCAACTACCAACAAACGGGGCAGAGATAGGCATGACGGGTTACAAAGGGGACAAAAGTGTGCACTACCTATCGTTCACTATCTGCAAAAACTAAACAGAGTATTGCGACTTTATGCTTATTTGTGAACAGAGAATGACCCAAAGAGAACCAATTTTGAACAATCATAGGCTATTGGCAGTGGGCAGAGAGGCCATGACACAGAAAATGGCTGTTACTTACGTGCATGATGGGGCCTAAAAGGGACTAGATGGCGTGGCCACTGTTTCGCGACTTTCACTTTACTTTTAACAATGGCTGTGGTGAACATAAATGAACGCCGCTTATGTATACCTAATTTTAGTCATTTTCCACAAAAAAGCTTTTGATATTTGCTATTAAAAAACCAAAGAAAATCACTGAAAAAACCATAGGTTATAGACCATATATAGTTAAATATCTGAAGTCCATCTCTGCACTCGATGGAGATACAGGTCGTCGATCAGAAGATGTGCTGGCCACCTCTAATGGTAATAGCGTGGCCAGGGCTCTTGTCGTTGCCTCTGCAAATTGCAGAGGGTGCACTTGTTTGACATGCCGCACCATGGTATGTATGGAAAAGGAATATTTTTTTGCTGGATTTTTTCTTGAGAGAACCAAGTCACATATCGTGCAGGTTACTTTTGGTGCATTCACTTTCTTTTGATCTTCAGGATAAGTGAAAAATTGCCAGATGAAAGATTTATTTTTTCTTATTAAAGGTAGTCGATCATTTTGGTCAGATTCGGAAGATGAATGAGATACGGTAGCCATTTCACCAAAGTCTTCCGAAAGATGTAGGACGTTGTTCTCTCTTGAGAGTAGAAAAGATAGTGAGGGAAGTGGGTGGAGTGCTGCGTGTAAATTCCAGAATTGAAACTATTAAGAACCAATTGAAAGTGTTGTTTTCATGTTGCAGCAGGCTGCCATGTAAATAGTTATTTAATAAAACGTTTTACCCTGTTACTTTGCTGGTGTGTTGTGTATCTTTATAATATTTGTCGTTATTTTGGGTGGGGTGGGCGGCGGAGCCGAGCTGTCTTGCAGCCATCATGGCGTCGAGCTCGGTTCCTCTCACTAGTTTCATATTTCTCATGAGGGGTTGTTCCTAATTTTTCTATTTTAGCGAGGTCAAAAAAAGATCTCATCATTGGCCTACTGATTTTGCTCGATTCCTTTTGTTTTTTCTAACGATTTATATGTTATAGTTTGCTAGCACGATACAGCGGCTAGTCCGCATTTTATATATATGTCCTTTTTATTAGGGGTGTCCTCCGGTGGAGTCGGACGATCTACCTCTAATAAACGGTCCGGGTTGAACCAACTACCATCCTGATTTTGTATATCTTCTGAGCTGGATTTAAGCACACAATTGTTAAAGTATGAAACGTTTTATATTTCTAAAAAAAATACCAAGGTGTGTACATCCGGTAACGCACAAATGTTTAAAAAGACATTCGGCTCCATTTACTGAAAAGTTTCATAAGAATAAAAAAGAAGTCTAGGTACAGTCTCTTTGACGTACTATAAGTTCTTTGAGGGGTGTATGAAGAAATTCAATAAGTTCAAATCGCAAGGTTTTTACGAAATCTATAGGCAGGTGCGCGCACTCGGTCACGCACGAAAACCTGGAAATGCGATATCCATTTTATTGACAACTGTTGCCGAGAGTGCGCACACCGGGTCGCGCACGAAAGTTTAGTAAGGCTATTTTTATTTACAGACAAATTTTAATGTGTTTAAAAAAAGGTAAGGTACTGACTTTCGAATTCTGTATTGCTTTACAAGGAGTCTCTATGCAACTTGAACAGTGAAGAAAACGGCTTGTTTTCAAAAAAAATATTGCCAGAACTTTATTGCCAAAAGTATAGGTTGCATACACGACATTTTTCTGAATTAGCATTTTAAAAACCAATGAAATTCACAGAAAAAACCATAGGTTTTACACACGTTATAGTTAGGAAGTAGCATTTAAAAAACCTATGAAATTCACTGAAAAAACCATAGGTTTGACACATGTTATAGTTAGCTGGAAATTTTACTGACATAAAACCAATGAAATTCCACGTTATAGTTAGTTGGACTCACTATAACTTGCGCGTGCAATGCACTGCTGATGACGTCACATATTACATCACTCATGACATGGTCAGTGACATCACTCATGACATCACTGATGACACCATCCAGTGAATATGTGTCTTTCTGAAAAATAAATATTAGTGAGTAATGTTTAAATATTTAAATATATATATTAGTGTTTCACTTTGTGTATAAGTGACTACATGTGTTGGTAAGTAGCTACATGCGTATGTATATGGGTTATTAGATGTTTCTCTTAGTATCAGTATGAGTGTCTATATGGTTTGGTGGGGGTATTACTTAGCACATAGATGCATGAGTGACTGACTCTCTGTTTGTATGTGTTTTGAAGACAGCATATGTGCAGGACTGTATGGGTGGATGAGTGTGTATATGTGTTTGTTAGTGAGTGAATGACTGTCTCACTAGTGTCTTTATCAGTAACGACATATGTTTTAATCTAGTATATGTGAATATTGATGTATATAAGTGAGTATATGTGAGAGTAAGAGATTGTAAGAGTTCCTGTTTAAATAAGTATGTGTTTCTATAAGTGATTGTTTAAGAGAATAAATATGTGTAATTTTCAATAGAAGTAAGGTGGAAGTGTGTGTATAACTCTATATTCAAATAAATGGATGTTCAATAGTTTATTTGCACGTGTGAGTATGTGTGTGAGTAACTTTTCGATGACTGTCGGTGTGTAACAGGATGTATAGGTGTATCACTTCATATGATGAGTGAGTATATGTATGAGTGACTATATAGAACTGTTGGTGAATGAGTGGATGTGTATATAGATGGTGGAATTACTGAATTACTTGTTGTAACTGATATGGGTATCCATTTTTTTTAAATTTCAGTTTCTATTTTTGAATATGTGTTTCAAGGGTTACATTACAGTGAAAGGAGGTCTGTCACTATGTCACAAGGATGGTGTCATCAGTGATGTCATGAGTGATGTCACTGACCATGTCATGAGTGATGTAATATGTGACGTCATCAGCAGTGCAGTGCACGCGCAAGTTATAGTGAGTCCAACTAACTATAACGTGGAATTTCATTGGTTTTATGTCAGTAAAATTTCCAGCTAACTATAACATGTGTCAAACCTATAGTTTTTTCAGTGAATTTCATAGGTTTTTTAAATGCTACTTCCTAACTATACCGTGTGTAAAACCTATGGTTTTTTCTGTGAATATATATATATATATATATATATATATATATATATATATATATATATATATATATATATATATATTGGCAAAGTGTATTTAAGAATGAGTTTGCGTATGAGTGTCTGAATGGATGATATGATAGGTGCATGACTGACTGTATAAGTGAGTGAATAAACGTGTCTTACTAATATATGGGTGACTGACTAATCTGTATGAATGTCTGTCAGTCTGTCAGTTGGTGTGTAAGTGGCTGCTTGGGTTGGTGAGTACCTACATGAGTGTCTATATGGATTTTTTGATTGGTTGTCAGAGTACCTGAATGGGTGTCTGAGTGTCTGTGTGGGTGGGATGTGTGTGACTCCCTGCATGGATTTGTGAGTGGGTTATTCACTGGGTGTATGGGTTCAAGAATGCATTTGTGAGGAACTGTATGGGTGTGTGAGCGTGCGTATGGCAGTGTTGGTGAGTGAATGGATGTCTCAGTGGTACATGTGTCAGTTACTACATATGTGAAAGGCAGTTTATGTGAGTGTTGGCGTATATAAATTAATATATGTGAGAGTGAGTGATGTTGAGAGTGGGTGTATGGATAAGTGTGTGCTTGTGTCAGTGATTGTATAAGAGACTAAATATGTGTTAGTATCCGTATAAATAAGTAAGTTGGTGTGTGTTAACTGTAGGTGAGTAAATGTGAGTGTGATTGATTATTTGCATGACTGACTAGCTGAGTGAGTAACTCTATGGGTGAATGGTGGTATGCGAGTGTCTGTATGGGTATATGAGTGCATATGATAGTGGATGTATTGATGAGTGACTGCATGTATGAGTGACTATATGGATGAGGGAGTGGATGTGTGTGTAGACCTAGGAATCAGTGAGTGGGCATTTAGTAGTTGTAATGGTGTGTCTATGATTTCAAGAATAGCAGTCTATGTATTTTAGAGTGGGCGTACCAAAGGTTATATTAGGCTGTGAGGAGGTGCATCAGATTATCACGTGGATTATGTCATCAGTGATATCATGAGTGATGTCACTGACCATGTCATGAGTGATGTAATATTTGATGTCATCTGCAATGCATTGCAGGGGCACAAGTTATAGTAAGCTCAACTAACCATGACGGCTGAATTACTCTGGTTTTGTATAAGTAAAATTTTAAACTAACTATAACATCTCTGAAGCCTGTGTTTTTTCCAGTGAATTTCTATGGTTGTTTAAATGCTAATTTCTAACTATAAAGTCCCTGAAACCTATGTTTTTTTCAGTGAATTTCCAAGGTTTTTTACATGACAATTTCTAACTATGCGTACATAGGTAGGACATGTGCAGAAAGATGAAGAAAGGCAGAGAAAGAAGCAAGAAAAGTGCAGAAAGAGGCAAGAGGAGTGAAGAAAGAGGAAGAAAGGTGCAGAAAGAA
>NW_028249378.1:0-2500 GCF_964263255.1 Lissotriton vulgaris
GAGGGGTGCGAGTGAGGGGTGCGAGTGAGGGGTGCGAGTGAGGGGTGCGAGTGAGGGGTGCGAGTGAGGGGTGCGAGTGAGGGGTGCGAGTGAGGGGTGCGAGTGAGGGGTGCGAGTGAGGGGTGCGAGTGAGGGGTGCGAGTGAGGGGTGCGAGTGAGGGGTGCGAGTGAGGGGTGCGAGTGAGGGGTGCGAGTGAGGGGTGCGAGTGAGGGGTGCGAGAGTGAGGGGTGCGAGAGTGAGGGGTGCGAGAGTGAGGGGTGCGAGAGTGAGGGGTGTGAGAGTGAGGGGTGTGAGAGTGAGGGGTGTGAGAGTGAGGGGTGTGAGAGTGAGGGGTGTGAGAGTGAGGGGTGTGAGAGTGAGGGGTGTGAGAATGAGGGTGTGTGAGAATGAGGGTGTGTGAAAATGAGTGTGTGTGAAAATGAGGGGGTTTGAGAATGGGAGGTGTGAGAATGAGGAGGTGTGAGAATGAGGGGGTGTGAGAATGAGGGGGTGTGAGGGTGTGGGTGTGAGAGTGTGTGGGGAGTGAGGGGGTGGGTGAGGGTGGAAGGGGGGTGAGGGTGTGAGGGGTGTGAGGGAGAGGGGGTGTGAGGGTGAGTGGGTGTGAGGTTGAGGGGGTGTGAGGGTGAGGGGGTGTGAGGGTGAGTGGGTGTGAGGGTGAGGGGGTGTGAGGGTGAGGGGGTGTGAGGTTGAGGGGGTGTGAGGTTGAGGGGGTGTGAGGTTGAGGGGGTGTGAGGTTGAGGGGGTGTGAGGGTGAGGGGGTGTGAGGGTGAGGGGGTGTGAGGGTGAGGGGGTGTGAGGGTGAGGGGGTGCGAGGGGGTGGGTGTGAGTGTGTAAGGGGAGTGAGGGGGTGGGTGTGAGTGTGTAAGGGGAGTGAGGGGGTGAGTGAGGGGGTGGGTGAGGGTGTGAGGGGGTGTGACGGTGAGGGGGTGTGAGGATAAGGGGGTGTGAGGATGAGGGGGTGTGAGGATGAGGGGGTGTGAGGATGAGGGGGTGTGAGGATGAGGGGGTGTGAGGATGAGGGGGTGTGAGGGTGAGGGGGTGTGGGGATGAGGGGGTGTGAGGATGAGGGGGTGTTATGGTGAGGGGGTGTTATGGTGAGGGGGTGTGATGGTGAGGGGGTGTGATGGTGAGGGGGTGTGATGGTGAGGGGGTGTGATGGTGAGGGTGTGAGGGAGTGTGGGGTGAGGGGGTTGTTGACGGGGTGAGGGTGGGTGAGGGGGTGAGGGTGGGTGAGAGGGTGTGTGAGGGTATTTGAGGGTGATAGGGTGTGTGAGGGTGATGGGGTGTGTGGGGGGGTGAGGGTGATAGGGTGTGTGGGGGGGTGAGGGTGATAGGGTGTGTGGGGGGTGAGGGTGAGGGGTGTGAGGGTGAGGGGGGTGTGAGGGTGAGGGGGTGTGAGGGTGAGGGGTGGGTGAGGGTGGGTGAGAGGGTGGGTGAGGGTGAGAGGGTGTGTGAGGGTGAGAGGGTGTGTGAGGGTGAGAGGGTGTGTGAGGGTGAAAGGGTGTGTGAGGGTGAAAGGGTGTGTGAGGGTGAAAGGGTGAAAGGGTGTGTGAGGGTGAAAGGGTGGGTGAGGGTGAAAGGGTGGGTGAGGGTGAAAGGGTGGGTGAGGGTGAAAGGGTGGGTGAGGGCGAAAGGGTGGGTGAGGGCGAAAGGGTGGGTGGGTGAGGGTGAAAGGGTGGGTGAGGGTGAGAGGGTGTGTGAGGGTGAGGGTGTGTGAGGGTGAGTGAGGGTGTGGGTGTGCGAGGGTGAGGATGAGGGGGTGTGAGGGTGACATTGTGTGTGTGACGTGTGAGGGGGTGTGAGGGTGAGGAGGTGTGAGGGGGTGTGAGGGTGAGGAGGTGTGAGGGGGTGTGAGGGTGAGGAGGTGTGAGGGGGTGTGAGGGGGTGTGAGGGTGGGGGGTGTGGGGTGTGAGGGTGAGAGGGTGTGTGGGTGAGGGTGAGAGGGTGTGTGGGTGAGAGTTAGAGGGTTGTGGGGTGAGGGTGAAAGGGGTGAGAGGGTTGTGGGGGTGAGGGTGAAAGGGGGGTGGGGGTGGGTCTGAGGGTGGGTTTGAGGGTGGGTTTGGGGGTGGGTCTGAGGGTGGGTTTGAGGGTGGGTGTGAGGGTGTGTGGGGGTGAGTGAGGGTGTGTGAGTGTGAGGAGGTGTGAGGGTCCGAAGTAAATGGTGGCAGGGCAGACATAAGAGAGAGGAAAGACTGTGTTGTGACTGCGTTGGTCAGTTTCAGAATCAGGAGGGGCAGAGTCAGCACAGTCTGTGAGGGATCAACGTGTCTAGAAGCAAAGCACAGCGGATGTATCATTGCAGCTAGCAAGTCAAGTGTTTTCAAGCTGAGTGTCCCTAGAGAGATGGCAACACAGCAACAGCATTTGAGGAGCAATGCTACTGTAAACAAGCACGGTAGGCTTTCACTTTCGTCCAGAAAAAAACGAGAAAGATGCAGAGAACACCAAACAAAACAGCTTCTCCGTGAAATGGATGCAAAAAAAACCAAGCTCTCAGCA
>NW_028249378.1:7500-10000 GCF_964263255.1 Lissotriton vulgaris
TATGGTGGGAGTGCCTGAGCTTACTAGTGATGCAAGGGAGCCGCAGGACTCGCTACCCAATAAGGTAATTAGTTGGCTTAACATCAACAGGCCCCTCCCTCCGAACCTAAAAGGAGATGTTTTGATGGTCAGAAGGATTCCATGGATTGGATTTACTCCTAAGAATACGGCGGGGGACTGTATCATTGTCAGCTTCAAAAGCCCACAGGTTGCCCCATATATTTGTAACTGGCTTGTAAGGCCTGATAAGTCCACCATTGAATTAGTGTCTCTCTCACACTTCTATCCAAATGTTTGTAATCCAGAGGTGGGGAGGGAACAGGGCTGGACTAGAGTGGGCTTTGCAGTAGATGGCTCACGATACAGGCCCAAGCACAATGTATTTCCCGCTCATGGTAATTTTATCCACCAGAATAGATTTTCCTGCCTTGATCAGGTGGACTGACCACGAAAGGGTGATATTCAACAGTCTCCAGAAAAATCTGCTTAAGGGGTCCCAGGCAGGGGGGAAGTTAGAGTTGTTCCCGCAACTGATAATAGGGCGCAGGACCTCGCCAAAGAGGGAAGGGCTACCCTTGGAAGCATCTCGGGTCAAGCAGAGTCACCACCCAACACCCCGATTGCCCTCAACTCGCAACTAGCGGAGGTGGCTGCATCGCCTACCACTCTGGCTATTACAACTGGCCCGAGAGACCCTGACCCCCCCCCCTCAGTTACCGCACCATCCCTCTCTTGTGGGCCAGGACCACCACCACAAGGTCCAGGGCTGAGAATTCTCTCCTGGAATGTGGCAGGGATCACAAACAAGGCAGGTACACCAGATTGGGATCTCCTGATAAATGGTAGCGACATCTTCCTCTTTCAGGAGACATGGGCGAGGGAACCACAGGCTAGAAGGGGGTTCAAAATTTTCGAAATCCCAGCAAAGTGGAACGGGAGGGGGAGGCCCTCGGGAGGCTTGGCGATCTGGGTAGCGAGTCACATTGGGTGTCAGGCGGAAAAGATGGACACATTTTCGCAGGACATCCAGTGTGTGCTGCTTAGATGGCCTGGTAGAACATCATGGGCCATTGTCAATGTTTACTCGCGACCAGTTGCCGCACCCAATGAATCCCCCACCCTAGATGAATTGTCTTCCTTCCCAAGTCAATTGTCAGGCGACCACAAGATAGTGATGGGAGGGGACTTTAATTGCCACTTCGAACCCCTAGAAGGACTAAAGGAGGGTGCTCTCACCGCTGAGGACGACTATTGGGGAGTCCCACCCTAGTCTTCACCTCACCCCAAAGCTTGGTCCCCGCTGGCAGTACAACTTACGTCCCTTACCTTGAACTTCGCATTGAGGGCATGCAATGGGCGTACCCCATCTGATACTCCCTCATTGTGTACTTTCAATAGAAGGGACCATGAGTCAAGGCTGGACTATATATCAATAGATATCACCATGTGGCCCAAAGTTCACGACTTCAGGGTGCTACAAAGGACAGATAGTGACCACAATGCTCTTCAATTGGAGATCCAGCATCCAGTCCCCCTAGCAGGGTCGCCCACTACTGCCTGCGGACACGACCAGGGGGACATGCTTCTCTCCACAAATAGGCTCCATGTTAAATGGGGAAAGCTGCTTGACACAGAAGATGCTATAAACAAGTTATATGGCCTAGCACTCCCCAGGTTCAAGGAAGTGGATGCTCTCATAAATCAACCGAGACCCCTTGATTATAATGAGAGACTAGCTAGCATTCACCAGGAACTAGTGAGGGACCTTGCAGAGGTCTTCCATCCGGTGGTACAATCACGAAGGAAAAAGACTCATACCCCTACTTGGTACACCTCTTCCTGTAGGAGAATCAAGTCCGAGCTAATTACTACCATCAAAGAGGGCACTGATAAGGCTAAGGTTGCAGTTCTCAGGAGGGAGTATAAAGTAGCAATGGCCAATGCAAGGGCAGAGTGGGATTGGAACCACTGGCATGACCTGTCTGAAGCCCTAAAAGCTAAAGACTCTAGGAAATTCTGGGCCCTGGTAAACAACGGGACGGGGGAACTCAAATCCGCAGTAGAACCTAACATCGCCCCCTCTGTCTGGGAGGCCCACTTTGGGGCACTATACCAAGATACAATACTATGGCCCGATGGAGCGGCGGTTGAGCCCCCCTGTACCACGGATAAGGCCCTGGAATTTTCCCTAGGTGAGGTGGTGATTGCATTGGAGCGCTTAGCGCTGGGAAAGGCGCCGGGGTTGGATAAGCTACCAGGGGATCTCTTTAGACATCACCCTGACATTTGGGGTCCGTACCTTCTTATCCTTTTTAACGCTATATTAGGAGGTATGTCGGTCCCCTGCTCTTGGCTGGGGGCAGAGATTGTGCCGATATACAAGAAAGGGTCTCCTCTGCTCCTGGCCAACTACAGGCCGATTAGCCTTATAGATGTTCCCCAAAAGCTTTTTGCGCGCCTCATTCTGAACCATCTGTTAGACTGGGTGGAGGATAATGAT
>NW_028249378.1:15000-33009 GCF_964263255.1 Lissotriton vulgaris
GCTAATTTAACAGTGCTTCACTGCCTTTCAGCTAAGTTCACAACATATAACTACCATGTACATATGTACAATTTGATCAGCTTCATACACATTACATCTCTCGCACCCAGTTCATAAAGCATAGAACCTGTTCAGTCATTCTTCCTTCTTGTACCTGAAATGGTGAAATTCAGGTTCTTAACAAAACAACTTTGCTCGACATTGTGAAGGACACTGAAGGATGGCCCCCGAAACTCTTGGGCTTTCCAGACAAAGAATTAACAATGAGCACAATTCTCCAGACAGACTGGCTCAAAGAGGTACAAATCTGCTTGGACAAAACTAGGTCAGATTCCGCTGCATGGGACTGATCTTTCACAGGAAAAGTCTGTTCCGCTCACTTCAGGCACATGTATTAGAGAACACAGCGCACACAGAGCTTTCCAAAAGGAAGGACATTTTGTAAGCCATTTATGAGACCTGGCTGATTCAGTGATTTGTAGCACTGACTGAACAAAGGAAAAGAAAAAGGGAAAATGGGCCTGGAACTAAACAGATTACCACCTGTTCAATGGATAAAGAGCCTACAGGATTGTTCTCACTTGTCTAAACAATTTTTTAGTGGCATCTGAATTATGGACATCTCAATGTTTTAGCACTGTAGGTACCACACCGGCTCAACCAGTAAGGTGTTCCCTCTCTTACAAACAAAGGATTAGGTCTGGCAGGTAACTTGTGGCACCAGAAGGCTGGAAAACTCACGTATGTCAACAGAATTTGGGATGAGCCTTCAATGTATTTTCCACTTTGATAAAAATGTAATGCTGGGCCAAAAAATGAGCTATGTGCTATTCTAATACAATGTTTCCAAAAAATAAGTTCAAAGCAGTTTTTGTGTTCAAAGGAGGTCTCGCCTCACCTCATCAGGTGTAGAAAGCGATAGATCAATGCAATTCCAATACAATATGGGTTCAAGTGGTTCAAGAAAGCCTCCTGGGGAGATTGATGTTTCCTAGTCTGCACGGCTAGACTCTGAAACACCCTTCCACTCCCCATTAAAACTAGCCCCACACTTATCATTCAGGAAACAATTAAAGACCTGGATTTTCAGCCAGTAGCCTCCACTCTCAGCGATTATCCTCTGAATTACGCCTGAAGCGCCGAGACACCCCAGGGTATTTGCGCGGTATTTAAGTTGCCTAAACAAACTATTCAAGCTGTTACAGCATAGCACAGGACACAATGATGAGGAATTATCAGTGGAATATAATTTGTATCATCACTATGCATAGCGACTGGGCAAGAGATTCGAAAACCATTTCGGATTCAAAATCGGTAGGCCTCCGACTTTCTTTAATGTTCACCTGTTCCGCCAAGAAATGCTCAGACAATGTGGAGCAGCAAACTTGATCGAGAAACCAAGATGAAGTCGTAAGACTAGTAAGTGATAATAGTAAGTGATAATATACTGTAAAATGACCTTCAAGATCAAGTACAAACGAGATCTTTGGCAATTTTATCTGCAGCACTGCAAATCCCAAACTACCTTTGGTTCTAGATCTTGAAAGCCACTGTGAACTGAGGCCTCATCACCTGGATGAGGCCTCTTATGGTTCTGCTAAAATGATGAACCTTGCATTCATGTGCCCTAGACACCGGTAGCAGAATTTATTAAGAACGGATAACAAGTTAAACTGTATTTATGACTTTTGTGAAAATATGTACATTTAGTGGGGTCAGTGCACCGGAGAAGATAGCTCCTGCATAACTGGTAGCTTCTTCATAAGTAGACTGGAGAGGAATAATACTTTCCCCACGTGTAACATGCTTCTGCCAATGTGCTGAACTTTGTCAGTATAGGGATAGGTAATAAGCCTACTAACCAGCTTTTATATAAAGTAAGAAGTGTAAAAAAATAAACACGGCAACAGGCCTTTTCCATCTACGCACCCAATACCTCTACAACTCTGCTTCTGTTAGGTAAGAGTTGAAAATACTTCTTTAAATAACACTGCATAACCAGCCTGCAAACCAGCAATCTCTCCTATCACTCACTGGCATATGCGGGACTTTTACCAAGTACAACTGTCTACTGGTTTTTGGCGAGGATCGTCCTGTAGAAATACCATATACTTGCATATCTCTATTATTAAGCTGCAGCATGTATTTCTTCCTGGTGGCTGATGACACACTGCTAAAGGTTCGATTAGCAATAAGATTTTTAAATTAGTAATTTGACTTTTTTTGTCACTATAGCATTTTAAAATCAAAAATTTTATGATTTTTCACCTGAAAACCAGCCAGTTCCTCAGCCTATGATTTCCAGCTGTCTTGGACTGCCCCAGCTTCCTTCCGTCTCTGCGCTTAACAGAAATAACAATAACCTGACTGGCTGCCCTCCTTGAGAAAGGCCCATTAACATTTTACGTCTTTGGCCTGCTCGGCGCACATTATTACCTTTAATCGACAAGGGGGACTCTTTTCTGTTCATTGTGCTCAAGACCGCATTTACGGATATACGCCTTCAGCTTCTGGCTTTAATCACCACTTGTGTTCTCTTTGAACTCCAAGGCAAAGAAGAAAATAGGACAGGCGAGTGCTTAAAATCAATCAGGACCCTCTGTCACTTTGTAATTACAGAAGCTAACAACACTTTACTGGCCAAAAAATAAGTTACAATGTCATGGTGAAATGGGTCAAAGATTAGTTTAAGAAAGGCTAAAGTACACTTCAGTTTAGAGCATGCAATACAAGAAACACAATTTCGTCCACCTACTGCTGAGCTGTGACCTACTAATCTTGCAGCGTAAGGTTAAAGTGGGGTCCTTAGGGTAAAGCTTTACAGTCAATAGCATTTCACTTCTACCAGATACCCAATAGGCTCTCAGGTGCACGTTTGAGAGCCAAGAGGGACCAGTTACTCACACCCGACCAGTCTCAGTATCATTTCACTTGCTCACGGGGCACTGGGATCTAAACTATGTCAAAAAGCATAAATCTTCCAAAATGTGGCACCAGAATACGTCCAACAGAAGGACTCTGATTCAGCATCCGAGAGCCATGTTGAGCTTAAATAGCCCAGTATACATTTCCTGGGGAAGGTGAAGGGGAGATCATCTTCAATCAAAAGGCAATGTGCCGCGAGCGTGAGAGGTAGGTGTCCCCGCCGTCCCAGCGTCTACGCTCAGGTACTCTTACCAGACCGCGCTGGCCTCACGGGAGCATGCTGCGAGGCCTGTGTTACTCTCCCTTAGGGTCGCCTAATTAGAGCAGGACCCCTGGCCCGCTTTGTACCCGACCCAGTGAGGTTGTATTTGCATTTGCTTTTTACTTTCTGAATGAGCAGTGTATCACCGTTTTCCTGTGTAGTACCTTGTTAAGGTCCTGACGAATCGCCGGTTGGCGAGAAACAGGTTGACCAGAAACATGTTGACCACAATAGGGGGTTGAGTTAGTTTTCTGCATACCTTACAGTCTCTAGCTCCCCTCTCACACCTTTTAATCAGGTAATCAGCCACGCCAATCAAATACATTGTGGATTGCTTACCCTGTTTTAACATTCACTCACTTTTCACCGACTACACTTCTTGTTCTCACTCACCATCGGCAAGGAACAAAAGAACTCCGCCAAAAGAGGGTCTCCTGGCATTCCGTCAAACATTGCAGCGCCGGTCTGACGAGGAGCAGTGAGCCGCTGATGAAGCTGGACATCCTACAGTCAGGGTGTTTTACACCTAGCGCTCTAGGTATGTGAGGCTCTCTAGTTCCGACAAGGGAACCTCTCTAGTTCCCTGGCTTTGCACTTCTTCTCCTTCTCCACACTGTTGTACTCTCTCCGGGGAACTTTGTATCCTTCTGTGTGCAACGTTTCTTTTAAGACTTACTGGCCACCATATCAAGGACAATTACTGCTTTATATGTTTTTCCTGGCAAATGGCACAGTATAACTTGCAGAGCTAAATCAGACGGAAGGAAAAACAAAGCAGCAGGCAGAAGACGGAAATAGGAAATCGGGTAGAAAGACAAGTGGTCCTTTTCAGATATAAGGAAAGCCTGAAAGAAGCACATGTGACCTTTCTGAGAGAAATCATGTCAGCCCAAACACCACAAAAATACATACTACAGTGGTGGCCATAAAGCATCCACAACCACTAATTCGTTTTAGCAGGCATCCTGGGTATTAACAAACCTACTTTAATCGCCCAATCCAACAAATCACACAGACACACACACAGAGGGAATATGTTGTACTAGATGTGAACATAATTGATTATACACACCTTCCTCACCCAGAATACAAAACAAACATCGGGAAAGTCAATAGGTTTTGCCTAAGCGAGATTGTTTCGGCTCTGTCAATGTTTTTTAGACATTGACAACAGTAGACCAGGCTGCTGTGCAACATGCTTAAAGACAAATAGTGCTATGATGAGGTCAGCAATGCTGGTGTTGTCAGGCTTTTTCTTTAGGCCATATAGCATAGTAGCCCATGCTAATGTGCAATAGGTCTAAGAAAGGCATTGACAAAGCCAAATAGCTTATGTGAGTGATATTTGGCTTTGCTAATCTTTTTTGTGACAGGAGGGATGGAAGGGTCAGTGGAAACCGAGGTTGGGGGGCAGCAACTTAATGGGCAGCATGAGGAGGGCGGGGGAGCAAACAACACGGGAGAGGTGAGGAAGGAGGGAGCAGCAACACAACTAACAGCAGGAGGAGGGTGCGGGAAAAGCAAAAAAGAGAGAGATGGGTAAGAGGTTGAGGCAAGAGCACGGACGGTGGTAGGAGGGATGGCTAACGGAGGGTGCAATTAAAATGACAGGACAGGGCAAGGACGGCTGACACATGCACTCTTATAGAGTGTAAGGGATAAAGTACCTGCAGGGGTGCACGGCCAGTGGAAGGACCCTGGCCGCAGGCAGGAAGCTGACCTTGGTCCATGCTCCACAGCAGGAGGAAACACTTGAAGCCCCAGGAGGAAGTAGGAGGCATAGCAGAAGCAAGTAAACTAAAAGTGATGTTGAAGCAAACCTATGGAAAGCAATAGGTGGGTTCTGAGACGGTCTTAATCCTTTTTTAATGTCTTCACAAAAAAGATTTTTCCGACTGCACATGCACTGTCTCAGGCGAAACCTAAAAAGGCTACTCCCCTCATGGTTAAGTCAACAGCACCAGCCGGACATTCATATAGAGTCCACCAGGGATATTTTCTCTGTTAACATAAAAGAAAGAATCATTTGTGTGCCCTTCGGACAAGCAAAGCCAAACTCTGCCTGGGAGCACGTGAGAGCTCTTAACTGTGTAGTATCTGGGATTTGTAGAACACCTGATAAAACAAGCATTGGGAATGCCAACAGGTAAACCTTTCAGTTAATGTTATATGGTATTGTGAAGCAAGTAAAAAACATGGGAAGGGATATAGATTTGTGTGAAAGCAAAAAACAGTAGAATAATACCGGTGTGGATTAAAAGGTCATTTGATAGTTGAACTGTCAAGCCAGGCCTAAACATCCACCTAGGTTAATGACTGCCCTCCTCCAATCTGCACTGCTGCCAGAGAAAAACACCATAAATTATCTTATTACCGAAGACACTTTAATAGCATTACAATGTAGTGTGAGACCCTGAGAGATCAAACTCCAACAGCTGGATGAAAAAATAAATGATCACAGCTGTGTGGAAGGAAAGCACTTTTCTGTGAGAGCACATAAATTCTGCCCAATCAAAACATGCACTCCTAGTTACCAACATGTGGGCAGAGCCAAAGCACCTTCAAGGAACGACTGGACAACAATGCACACAACAGCAAGGAACTCTTCAACATCGTCAAAGAGCTCTCCAACCCCAACGCCGGAAACAACAACATCACCCCTTAGCAAGACCTCTGCAACTCCCTCGCCTCCTACTTCCACAACAAGATCGCGGACATACACAACAGCTTCAGCACTCAACCGACGAACGCCACGACCGAACCACCGCCCCCCACCACCACCCTCCGCGCCTGGACTCCAATCAGCACCAAAGACACCATCCACGCGATGAACTCCATCCACTCCGGATCTCCGACCGACCCCTGCCCTCACCACGTCTTCAACAAGGCCGACGCTGTCATCGCACCCCACCTGCGGGACATCATCAACACCTCCTTCGACACCGCCACCTTCCCGGACAGCTGGAAGCACGCCGAACTCAGCGCCCTACTCAAGAAGCCATCGGCCGACCCGACCGACCTCAAGAACTACCGCCCCATCTCGCTGCTCCCGTTTCCTGCAAAAGTCATCGAGAAGACAGTCAACAAGCAGCTGGCCGCCTTCCTCGAGATAAACGGATCCCTCGACCCCTCGCAGTCTGGCTTCCGGGCCAACCACAGCACCGAGACCGCCCTGATCGCAGCCACCGGTGACATCCGAGCGCTGCTCGACAACGGAGAAACAGCAGCCCTCATCCTCCTCGACCTCTCCGCGGCCTTCGACACTGTCTGCCACCGTACCCTAGTACAACGCCTCAGCAACGTCGGAGTCCAGGAGAAGGCACTGGAGTGGATCATCTCCTTCCTCGCCGGAAGGACACAGAGTCCATCTCCCTCCGTTCAGATCTGAAGCCACCGAAGTCATCTGCGGCGTCCCTCAAGGCTCCTCGCTCAGTCCAACCCTCTTCAACGTCTACATGAGCCCCCTCGCAGACATCGCACGCCAGCACAACCTCAACATCATCTCCTACGCCGACGACACCCAGCTGATCCTCTCCCTCACCAACGACCCCGCCACCGCCAGAGCCAACCTTCACGAAGGGATGAAAGAGGTAGCCGAATGGATGAAGAACAGCCGCCTGAAACTGAACTCGGACAAGACGGAAGTCCTCATCCTGGGATCCTCACCCGCCGCTTGGGACGACTCCTGGTGGACCCCCGCCCTAGGCAGCGCACCCAAACCAACAGACCACGCACGCAACCTGGGCTTCATCCTGGACTCCTCCCTCTCCATGACCAGACAAGTCAACGCCGTCTCCTCGTTGTGCTTCAACATCCTGCGCATGCTACGTAAGATCTTCCGGTGGATCCCCACCGAGACCAGGAAGACAGTCACCCAGGCCATCGTCACCAGCCTTCTGGACTACGGCAACTCCCTCTACGCCGGAACCACCGCCAAACTCCAGAAGAGACTCCAGCGGATCCAGAACGCCTCAGCACGACTCATCCTGGACATCCCCCGTCGCAGCCACATCTCCGGACACCTGAGAGACCTGCACTGGCTCCCGGTCAACAAGAGAATCACCTTCCGTCTCCTCACCCACGCACACAAAGCCCTACACAACCAAGGCCCAGGATACCTCAACAGCCGCCTCAACTTCTACGCTCCCAAACGCCAGCTTCAATCGACCAGCCACGCGCTCGCCGCCGTCCCCCGCATCCGAAGAGCCACCACAGGGGGACAGTCCTTCTCCTACCTCGCCGCCAAGACATGGAACTCCCTCCCCACCCACCTCCACCTAACCCAGGACCACCTCGCCTTCAGGAAGCAACTCAAGACCTGGCTGTTCGAGCAGTAGCGGACCCCCCTCCCCCAGCGCCTTGAGACCCTCTGGGTGAGTAGCGCGCTATATAAATGCGATGATTGATTGATTGATTGATTGACCTTTCTAGTGGTGCTCAAATAATGGTCTTGTGACTGCTGCACTGTCAAGCCATATCATAAAAACACATAAGGAATGTTCAGGGAGAAATAATAACAGCCATGAGACGATGAACATGAGACTGGGAACTCTGAACTTTCAAAGTTACAAACCCATGTGAAAGTTTTACCACCTGTTTCCCTATTCTCGATTCCCGTTGAAAACGTTTGTGGTTAAAGGATAACTTAATTTCCATGTTATGACATTTGCTTGTTCCTTGCATTTATTATGTTATCAGTACAGTTAGACCTGGCATCCTTGCCATTGTTTTCCTGTCTTTTTTCATCTGCCTCTGCCTCCTGTATTTTTGCTGTGTGCTGGATTTCGATTTTTGCTGGTCTAGATGCTTTGGGCACTTTGCTACTGCTAATCATTGCCAAAGTGCAAGTGCTCCCTTTATTAATTGTGAATATGGGTTGGTTTGTACATGATTGTACTTACTACTAAGGCCCTAGTACAGTGCACTGTGTGTGCCCAGGGCCTGTAAGTCACCTGCTGCTAGCGGTCCTGCAGCACTGACTGTACCACCCACACAAGCAGCCTTTCAAATGGGTCTCAGGGCTTACACAATGCGGTCTCCACCTCCTGCAGGGAGGCTGGACCTGAGAGGGTTATTTTAGAAGTGTATCCCCCTTACCCTGCCTAGGATGAAGGGTCCCAACTTGGACAAAGGTGCAAACCATTGCCAATTAGAGAGACCCATTTATAACAAGTACCATAGCTTGAACTGTGACATTCATTCCCTGTTCTATATCTTCCTTAGGAAGAAGTCACATACTTATTCCAGGCTTTAAAAAAAATTAGGCGTGGATATTTTGGATTATTTTGGTCTCTGGAGGGTCTCTAGAGCAATGCTGCAGCCAAAGCATATAGAAACCTCTTTGACCACTCTCTGCCTCAGCCTGCCAGGCGATCTTACAAGTCTTTTTTACACCAGCCTGGAGTTTGGTTTGAGAAAATGATCAAGCTATAAGATATCTGACTTTACAAAAAACGTTTATACTAAACTCTAATAGGATTGCTAGCAGTTACTTTAAAGAGGCAAAAGAAGCAACCTTAATCAATGGACTGATGAAGTGATAAAAAAATTAAACAATGGTTAGGATCTGAGGGAAAGCAGCATAATCTTCAACAATCATGCATGTTTAGTAACCAGAACAAATGCCAACACCAGTGAAATAAACAAGTCTTGGTTGGGACGAGAAGGTGGGTTGGCCTTCCTTGGCCTGCCAACAGCGACTAAAAATACACAGCATCTTAATGTACAGAGTGTGGCTGTTCAAAAGGGGGTGGTGATGGACGGAGCATCTGAATCAATCAAACACTCACACCCAGTCAAAAGATCTGGGTTTAATCCATCACCGTTCTTTAGCCCACTCTGCCACCCCAGTTCAGACATGGCTATATGCAAATCAGTCTGACCCTGTGCCTCATGGGAACAGTCCAGCCCGAACTGCAAAGCCATGTCTTCCCTGGACCGGAAACAAGCTTCCGAGGACCGGTTTCTGGCATTGCAGCCGTCTTCAGCCCGGCCTGCTTGAATCCAGTGGCAAAGTGAGCAAGGGACTCACGTCTGAGTATACCCTGCCACACTTATGGCGGCCAAAAGCGGTACAAAAGGGGGTGGTGATGGACGGAGCATCTGAATCAATCAAACACTCACACCCAGTCAAAAGATCTTGGTTTAATCCATCACCGTTCTTTAGCCCACTCTGCCACCCCAGTTCAGACATGGCTATATGCAAATCAGTCTGACCCTGTGCCTCATGGGAACAGTCCAGCCCGAACTGCCAAGCCATGTCTTCCCCGGACCGGAACCAAGCTGTTACCACATAAAACACTACAGCTATGAGTGAAGATACATTAGAACGTTTGCCATGGCATTATACAAAAGAGGAATCTGTTTAAGAGTGAATGCTATCAAATGGTCAAGATTCTTGTGCCTTAAATTGCCATTTTCAGAGTTTTCTGTAAAGTTCAGATATGGGGATTATTAATTTCACAAGATCTCAAACTGTCTTTTTAGGAGGCTGGAACCTGTACCTTATCATACAATAGGAAATTATAAAGCATTTCCCTTCCTCAAAAACGCCACCTTTTGCAAATGAATTCTAAATAAGCAACTTTGTTTGTCATAGCCTGTCTAGCCTTCGTCCATCTGATCAAAAATCTTCCAAAAGGCTGAGTGAGCAGTCTATGCAGGCCCTATGCCCAATCATTAAATACTTATTGTACAGGTATGTCATTATTTACATAGGATCCATTACGCTGAGGAGCTACGATCGTTATAACTAAATGTGGATTTGGAAAGGATTCAAGATAATCTACAACTGAGATATTTACATATTTGCATTACACTTTTTATATTGTACTATTAGATTACAGGTATTTGCTAACTATGATTATGTGATTTGCTATCAATCACAGGATATTGATCTAGTCATATACCAGAGTCGAGATAATACCCCAGGTCATTGGTTCCAAGGTCGACAATTCAGACAGAAACCCTCATTACCCTCGGTCTTCAATAGAGCACCACCAGATGCAAGCATATCAGATTAGGTGCAGGTGGGCCGAATCTATGTCAACTTTCTACGATTAAAACGAAGTACATTAATTCCACTTCGATTTCTTGTACACAAATAAATATGATTGATGTGAACATTCTAAAAACGGGATGAACATTCTAAAAACGGGGTAAACATCTCACCAACCAGGACCCAAACTACACACATTTGCCATAGCTATTCAATATCTGGCTTTTCACAGGATCGACCACCAAAAGAAACACACATGTAAGCTTGGTCTAGTTGACCATTTCACTTTACTGTGCATTAACCCCTTCAGTGCTGCGCGAATTCCGCTGCGGTGCTGAAGGTTCTAAAGAACCTATGGACTCATGACGGAACGGTTCCATCATGAGCACAGGCCAACCGACGCTCATGATGGAACCGTTCCGTCATGAGCACCGAAGGGGTTAAGAAACTAGAATTGAAGATCACCGCTTTGACATGAAGGTTATCTTATAACCCTGTGCAAGGCTGCGATAGTCCACTATTTAGGGTCTGGATCATAAACTGAGTTTTTCAGGACCCCGATGGGCCAGGGACCAATATCCTATAGATTTGCGGCAAGGTTCCATTCTTCCAAATATCTTCTTCATTGGCTTTTTTTCTTTCATTATTACAGGACATTTTTGCATTAGGTAAGAAAATCGAACGCTTACAGATAATCACATCAGAGGCGGATTAAAAAGTGGTGGCCCCAAAGCTCGAATTATACCAAAGACCGTGTACCTGCAGATGGCAGGGACGAAGATTTTACTGCTGCTTGGACACGGAGGTGATCGTTCACAGATGCACACTGCTTCCTTCAGGATTATGTAGGGCTATGTCATACAAAACTACTGCTGATAAATACATCATGGCAAAAATATGTACACATCTGCCAGTTCGACCTTACCCACCTATATAAAAGTCTTTCTTGCAAATAAACACAACTGTACCAGTATCCCTCAAGTGAAACACTCAGCACCTCCACTTTTAACATCGAAAAATACAGGTAACAGAGTCCTCCTTCATCCTTATGATTGTACCCGAAAATTATATAATACATGCACATCACACAGCTATGCCAATGCACTTAAACAATAAAGCATGCGCCAATGTAGCACTCAGGCGCGGTTCATCCATGGGGGCGTGGGGGCGTAGCCCCCCCTGCCCGACGCCGCCCGCAGCTCCCTCATGACAATCATGTCAATGAATCAACATGACGTCAGACCTCCGGGCGGGCGTCATGTTGATTCATTGACATGATTGTACAGACGGCAACACAAGTACGCATGCGTGGGGACGGAGGGTGAATTTTTACCCGTGCCCACGCATGCGCACTTGTGTTTTGGTGGCGTTGCGCATGCCCATCAGGAGCCCTAATGGGCGTGCTGCGGGCGAGAGGGTACCTGTGCCCCTGGCGCCAGGATTGGGTAGGGGCGCTGTGAGCCTGTGACGTGTGCGGGACCGGCAGCAAGGTAAGAGTGTGTTTTTCGCTGTTCCAGTAAACTAGCTTGCACAAATGACTTGAGATAGTTCAGTGTGTTAAAGCATCTGCTGCAGAAATGTGTGCGTCTATTCCAGGTCACCCGTTTATTTCACGGCATGGGGTTTTGGAAATGTAAAAATTCTCAGAATATCTTTTTTGATAGTTGCAACAACAGCCTTCAACAGATTTCATTTTATAAACATTTTCCAGAAAATGAGTTAACAACTGTCACCACAAATATAATGTACTCTTTGAACTAAGGTTATAAAATTTCAAAATGTTAACAAACGGTAGAGGCGGAATAGCATGATATATGCATTTATTATTGCATGCATGTTGGTGTATGTTTGTTTGTATGTGAATTTGTATAGTACATACCTAGGGCTTACAGGATGGCAAATACATGGGCGGTAGAAGGATTCCAGCATAAAAAGGTAGGGGTGATGTAAACTGGCACATCCTTCAACATCGATCCTAAAGGCTTGTTAGAGTCCATAATTTATTTTTATATGGTCATAAAAATACATGAATGATGGATGGATGCAGGGTGGGTGCATTAATGATTGTTCGGTGGATGGGTGGGTGGATGGGTGCATGGATGGATGCATGCATGATGGGTGGATGGATGCATGAATGATGGATGCAGGATGGATGGATGGGTGGATGCATGAATGAATGATGTATGGATGCAGGATGGGTGGATGGATGGGTGGATGCATGCATGATGGGTGGATGCATGATGGATGGATGGATGGATGCATGCATGATGGGTGGATGCATGATGGGTGGATGGGTGGGTGGATGGATGGGTGCATGAATGAATGATGCATGCATGCATGCATGATGGGTGGATGCATGATGGATGGATGGGTGGATGGATGGATGCATGCATGAATGATGTATGGCTGCATGAATGATGTATGGATGCAGGGTGGGTGGATGCATGAATGATGTATGGATATATGGATGGATGCATGCATGATGGGTGGATGCATGATGGGTGGACGCATGATGGATGGATGGATGGGTGGGTGGATGCATGAATGAACGATGTATGCAGGGTGGGTCGATGCATGGATGCATGCATGATGGGTGGATGCATGATGGATGGATGGGTGGTTGCATGAATGAATGATGTATGGATGCAGGGTGGGTGGGTGGATAGATGGGTGGATGCATGAATGATGTATGGATGGATGCAAGGTGGTTCGGGCTCGCTCGCTGCGCTCGATCGCTGCGGTGCAATATGCAAATTAGTTTACGCAGCACCACTTTCAAATGTCACCAGCCGCCCCTGGTAGCACTGAAAACCATAGACATGCAAATGTGAAGCTTAACTCTACAATGTATTTGGTCATTATAGCAGAGACCAATACACATGTTCATCCTAAAGTTAAAGCACTTCTTAGAGGCCCAAGCACCCAAAATGTGTTCACCAGATAAGTACAGCCACATCTCACAATTCACCCAGTCATGAGAACCAGTAACAATATCTGCTAATTTGGAACCAGGCCAGCCCACATCTCTATCGTGTTCAGGAGTGAGAAATCAAGGGACCACTCAAATTACTTCATATTTCACTATACTAATTCACCACTTCGTGAGATAGAGATAGGAAGTGTGTGGTGGAAGAAAGAGGCACGAAGACTAGAAATATCACAGAAAATCTTTGGGTCCGTCCACCTACTTATTTTATAGATCGAGCACGGACTCTGCTCATTGTATTTCAGGAGAAAGAGTTGTTGGGCCCACCTCTGGCCGTTTTTTGGCTTCTCTCCTACCAGACTTTGACCTTGTACTCTGCTCGCTACACCATAGCGAGATTCAGAGGAGGAGACCTACCTTCCTGTGGGCACAATTGCAACAAGACACCTTGCTCTCAAATAGATGAGCAAGGAGGCACACCAGGTTCTTTAACAATCCCCGTTTTGCCCACTTGTCCCTGTTTTATTACCTTTCACCGCCTGATCCCTTTTCGTCTTTCTCTGTTATCACAGATCGAAGTCTGCTGAAGAAAAATAAGCACCTTACTTAAAATGAAGAACCGGCGCCCACCCACCCGCATCTATCGGAAGCACAGCTTCCCTCCTTTCCTGATTCATGGCAGGGCCGAATCACAAGGATGAGGTAATATTAGCTTTACTCTCATCAGGTACGTCTGTTTGGTGCACCAGCCGTTAGGACGATAGTCTGCGGCACCTATTACCAAGGGCGAGGCTAGACGAGCCCGCCTTTAGGGGCCGGCCCCCCGGCCCCCCATTGGATGAGAGTAGCAGGTCGGCCACCCTATGGGAGGCGACCTGGTTTGGAGTAAGTCTTTCCGGGTTTGCCAGCGATGACGCATTTCCGGCGCGGGCGGGGTCAGAGGCCGTGACCTATTTAGGTCACAGTCTCAACTCGATCGGCCTCTTTCCTCGCCTGCGTCGTGACCTGCTCGCACCTGCTGGACCCCTACCCCTAGGCTCGTTAGCCTGTTTTCTTTAACTCCCACCCACCCGTCCCTTAGCTAAGAAGTTCGAAGGGGTGTGTCGGAAAAGAGACATTGGAACACTGATCTAGATAGATGGCATAGACGGGAGTCCACCTTGAGCACTCCCTTAGGCCAGCACTGAGGGGAGAGAAGGTAAGCTCTCCACAGGGGGATGGAGACCACCGGTTGGGGAGGCTAGGGCGACAGGTACGGGCCTCCTGGGATCCTGGGCAACCTGGTGGACGAGTGGTGGTGCCCTGGAAATGGCGGACAAGGTCTCGAGGGCCTGGGGCCCATCACTCTGTGGCGCAGGTGGGTTGCACCTCGTGTGGGCATCGCTTCCTGGGGAGAGCCTAGCCAGAGGGCCCCTTGGTGCTGGTGGGACAATGACATTCTGATTGAAGATGAATAATGATAATGTACAGTTTAATTTTGTGTTCTGATTATGAAGTTTTTAATAACGTTTTGATAATTATGCAACGTCATGTTTATGTGTGTTGATATTAAACATGGCCGTTTTTTACACCCACCTAATCTCAAGTGTTAATTAAATGGTGGGTTACGGGAGGGCGTGGAGCATGCTCGGGGATCCGGTCCCTATAAAAATAGAGAAGGTACTGTGACTCCAGTATTTAAGTGGGCCGGGTCCTGCCATTGTTCAGCAGGGGTAGTTTTTAAAAGCAGGTACCTAGACGGGTTCCTAACCGGCTCTCCATTTTTACCCTCAAGGTGAAGGAAAAAAAAGTCATTGATTTTGATGCAAGTTCAAAGAGACTCATTGTTCAGTTTTATTTAGCTCAAACTTGGAGCGCTTCACATGAACACCAGTTAAACCTGATGTGCCAGCTCGAAGGTCGGCTGCTCTAGTGTTAAAACCACAACCTTGCCCACAAGACCTAAACCAATATCAAAGTATACACAACGAAGTCCTAGTTGTTGAATATCTATCTCATGTAACTTACAACCACTGACAAAACCACTGGTTCTCTTGTTGCAGGACGAGTAATGATATTTTTGTTAAATATCTGGATATAATTACAGCGGCCACGCTCCTAGGAGAGGCCCCCGGTTTTTCCATCCTTCTTATAGCATCCTGTGACTGACAGGGCGGCCAAGTCCACTTCCCAGGCCCCAATTCCATCCCCACAGGGAACAGGCCCGGTCTGTGGTACCATCGCAGAGTCCAAACTTCGGTAAACTCCTCTCTGCTGGCTCTGTCCTTGCCAGCCCCATGGTTTAACCACCGGAAAGCTTTCGCTATCGAAATAAATCCACAGGTCATTAAGACACGAAATCAAAGGTTAACAGGGACAGCAGGTAATGCGGCTGTAAAAGCTGGCCATTACTCGAGCCCATTAAAGGCGCGCGGGCCCCGGATGATAAAGCGGCGCCCCCTCCTGTCCCTTATGAAATAACCGAGGAGCGGATCGATGCAGCTCATAAAGGCCCGCGCGGTGCAGGAATGGATAAGGGCGTCACGCATCGACGGAGCGGCGGTGACTGGGGGTCTGAGGTAATGCACGACGCACCGTCCACCGAGTGTACTGGCCGAAGGGGGTGCGTGGGAGCAAGATTCTCAGAATTAGTAGTGGACACCCAGGTTAAATGAGCAGCGGTGTCTGGGATACAAAGAACCGTGCCAGGCTTGTAACAAAGGCCCCCGCGGGGGGCGTAGGGGGAGGCCGGCTAACCCATACTGGAGGGGGCACCCTCAGCCCCACTTAAGTGAGTTTGAGGGGCCCCGTCAGCATATCTTGCAGAGGGGTGGGGGCTCACGTTTTGTTCCGCCACTGAGCCGTGCTACTTGTACTGGCGGCCAGTGAGCAGAGCGAGCTCAAAGACTTGCTCCAGGCAGCTTTGGGGCCGGGGGAGGATTCCAACAGAAAAAAAACAATGGTCAAATTCTGCATTTTAAAGTACAATTTCACATACATGGCTAAAAAAGCTATAGCCTCTGAAAGGGAACGCACGTGAAATATTGCAGTATTTCCATGGTGCTCCCAGGAAGACAGACCCTCTTCAAAATCGGACCGCATCCTTTTCAAAACTGGATGGGTTCATGAATGTGTCAAGAATTACCTCCAGTACTTCGTCATTTTTTAGGTCTGGCCGTCTGTTTTTCATAAATACCTACTTTTCAGCTTGTAGTGTGCTTTGAGCCTACCCTTTGCTTAACCTCGGTTGTCTTTATTGCATCCATTTGCTTGTCTCTTATTTGTTCACTTGTATGGATTTTATTTTGTGCTTGTACCTCCGCAGGGGCATGTCTGCATCACTTGCGTCCTCCCACTGTTCACTATTCAGGCACTTCAGTTTTTGGTTAAGCCCTCCATGAAAGTGCATGTTTTCCAGCTGTCTCCCTCATGTTCTTTTCCGCGTTCCTTGCTGCTCTCTCACCTGTGCGCTTCTCCCCTGCCCTTTCTGTGGTGTGGAACGCTAACCCTGGTGCCCTTCTCTAGCCAAGCTGCTTTCTCCCCCGTGATCTTTTCTCCACAGCTCCATGTTGCTTTTTCTCTCGCCTATTTACTTCCCTCCACACAGCCTTCTTTATTGCTCCCCTCACCAGCGCCTTCCATGTTGCTTCAGTAGCACAGGAAAGGAGTAGCGTGAGGCTCGAAGGAACTGGAGTTTGGTTTGAGAAAATGATCAAGCTATAAGACATCGGACTTTTAAAAAAACGTTTATGATAAACTCCAATAGAATTGCCAGCGGTTACTCTGAAGAGTCAAAATAAGCGATACCTTCCGAAACATTGACTGAAAGCTGTTCTACTCCCCTTTTGTTTTTTGATGGGGGGGGGGGGGGGGGGGGGTGAGGAGATTTGTGTGCTTTAGGAGCGAGAGCAGCTACTTGGATACCTCCTCAATGTTGTAACCCTGCCACTTCCTGCACATACATGAGGTGGTGCGGTGCAATCAAGACATGCTTCTATAGTGTGCTAAAGGTTTGCTTTAATGAGGAAGATCTGAGATCACAAAAACAATGTCTTTGCACGGCTGAACTAAAAACCCCATCCACACAACCACAAAAAAATGACAACCCTCCACACATAAATCTCCCAACAGAAATTCATTTAAACTGGTAAACAGCCCCCTTTACAGCTGCTGGTTCGGAAGTTCTCCTACTGTCTGCTTCCCTTTATGTCTCCACTTCTTGACTGCCCTCTTTAACCCCACGCTCCCATTAAGTCCTTCCCCAACAGAGCAAATCAGCTCAAGCTCCAACACCCATCCAAATTGACACGATTGTATGGAGTTTGAGCGAACTCCCCAATAAATGCTGTAACTCAGCGTTTGATTGTCATTTAAAAATAAAAAAAATAGGAACTGCGATGCAGCGCACAATGGGCCAGGGTGAATAAGCGTTAGGGCATGGAAAATAAAACAACGCACACTTTAAATGAAAATGACATGCAAATTATGTTAATCAGTGGGAAATGCACTATCGCACATTATGAAGTCTCCATTAGTTAATGCACTTCAGATAAGAATTTAATCCTGGTTGGTGCAGTGGAGAATAGTGACTTATGTATGTTTAGGGACACAAGGACCCAGTCTATGAGAGAAACATGCAAGTCATTTTGTTTAAATTGCAACACACATAAGGGCCCATTACAATTGTGGGCGGATCGCCACCGCCCATCCAGCGGTGGCAAACTGATCCCACCCTCCAGATGTCCCTTGTACTCCCCCCGTCGTATTAGTATGGCGGGGGGCACCGCAGCGGACGGTAAGACCGTCCGCCGGTTGACTTGTCGACCGGGCGGAAAAGGCCCTTAATATGGTAGCGGTGCCTGCTGGCAGGCACCGCAATCCATATTAGGATGTGCCATTTGCAAAGCCTTTCCATGGCAG